>NC_068369.1:30647947-30690447 GCF_020536995.1 Dreissena polymorpha
ACGTCCAAAATTTATAAGAAATTGTGAAAAAAAGCCACTACGACTCTGCATTTTTGCGGAAATTAATATGCTTTTGACGTTTGGTGTGCTAAAAATGACATTAGTAATTGCGCTTAATATTTGTAAAATATGTTTTGCTACTTATGTTGCTTTTTGTGTATAAAATATATACCATCTTGATATCAAATTGTTTGTTTTGTTGAATCTATTTCTTTTTTCACTAAACATGAAGACTTTATAGTTCATTACGAGCAATATGCCCTACCTCCAAACGTTGACTAATATAACAACTTCCTTTTGAACTGATATAAACAATATATCATGCAAAGTCATGTCAAATTGATATCAATGAAGCAGTATGATAAATCATAATTGCTCCATAACGATATATTTTAGTAGCAGTTGTAGATAATTCTTAACCGTTGCAATTTCAGGATAAAGTAGTTGCAGATAATTATTATTCCGGTACGTCAATTAGAATTTTCTCTGATAACTCGTGTTCATAATTAATCGCTTTTCTGTTCTAGCCATTCTTTGTAATAAAGAAAAACAAAGTTGTTCAATATATATTTTCCTTTCCGCCTATTCACGCGCCAAGGAACAATTAAGATGCAAATTGCCAAGGCAAATAATCAAAACTAATCTAACATTCATGTCCGGTGATTTTGTATGGAAGGGAATGTCTGCCAGTCCAATCATGTTGCCAGATGACAATTACATATTGCTAAATGACAATTTCAATGTTTTTTATTTGTTACACAATAGCTGCTTCTTCTTTGCGTCGTTATGCTTGTTTCTATCAGTTAGTGTAATACTACGTTTTAATGTTTACTCGATGTATGCTAATAATGTATTCTTGCGAGTTAATGACCAATTACTTATTTCTGTAAAAATGTTCATGTGGTTATCTTCTTGTTGCTGACCTATTATCATTCAATACTTAGTAATGCTAGAAAAGGCATTTATAACACGACCTACGCTCCAGGAGTGAAATAACGTAATGCTCAATTGTGTTTTTTTACACAGGTGTTATTTCGCAAGTTATAACTCGGCAAGCCTCGTTTTTATCTTTATTTAGATGACGAGTTTTATAAATTCAATACAAAACAACCACACATGCAAGATCCTATATATATAAAGTTACACTAAGCGAAATAAATAAGCACAAAACAGCAGCTCACATGAAGTAAGCCGAATGCCGAATGCATTAAGACGAATGCATTTGTGATACGGAATTCATATAAGACGGAGAACCAGATTTTTTTGTAGTTTTCAGTATTGTTTGTAAAAGGTTAATAATAAAAACGGTGCTGTATTATACATCTACCAGAACAATTACTCTAATGCGTGGTTTCAAACGTATTTTCCTATGTTTTTATTCAGGTAAAGTGTTCTTGTTTATAAGGTGAATTTCATAAAAGTGTAATCCTAATTTCGAGTGTTGGGTTTTCATTTGGTTTGTGATTAAGGTATATTTGAAGTTTATGGACGTAATTTTGTTTTTATTTACACTTCAAAGTACCACTGTAAAAACGTCCCAAGGTTTAATTGTGACGAAAGTGAGTTACGATTTTTTAAATGTAACTGTTAATTTCATTCTGTTTTCATCGCATATCTTCGTTACACTGTCTTTATCTTATCAATTTGTACCTATATTGGTAAAAATCGTTTCTTATTCAAAGTATTCATTTTATTTGCTATTTACTAGTTTATCATATATATACGGCATACAAATTCATATATACGTAAATAGGAAAGCAATGTGAGGAAATAAGTAGATCAATGCTCAGTTATCTCATTTACATACACAAATAATTATGTATTCCGGAATTTAGTGGTTTCTCTTTGTCATGTCAAATGTTTATATCTCTGATACTGATTTATACTAGTATACGTATATATTGACCATCTAACATCAATTTCTATATATTGGGGACGAGATGACTTTGGATAGGTACCAGTTGACCAAAACAGGGAAACGTTGCCCAAAATAGGTTTGAGCTGAACACAGTATGGGTTGAACAGTTACCTAGTATTCAAGCCAATATTGATTGCGTCTTCAAACATAAACATTTTGATACAGATTTTTTATATACAGAAATGGTAGATCGATCTTGTTTGTCTTTGCATCAATAATATGTATCTCAGTGACCCAGTTAATGTTAACGGTTTGTATCTCAGGGGCCCTGGGTTCGATCCTTACATGCGGCGCTGATTTTTTTCATAGGGATTTCCTCTTGCAAGATTGCAGAGCTCTCGCCTAGTACTCGTGAAACACAGGAAGCATAAATAAGTATATATTTGCCTTAATATAAGTTAAATACATGGGTATCAGCATCTTTCAAACAAACAAATAAAGATGTAGTAGATGTAGTAGATGTAGGATATAGGTCTGACTATTTTACATAAAGATGATCAAAGCACAAAGCAGATAAGATCATATTTCTGTGAAGAAAAGTATAAAAACCTAGATCAGCAAGTGTAATATCTGACGACGTAACAGTTTTATTTCTCGAATTTATCAGTAAACTACATAATAGTGACTTGATTTTGTAAATAAGAAACAAATAACATGAATACATTTGCAGATATTAGCCAACAGCAAATATCAGCTGCTCTTTTAAGGCAGGCAGCATATTTGTTGAATGTCAACACAGGAGTGCACATGTATTTTTATGGAAACCTGCTAATTATTGTTAACACGAACTTCCTGTACTTTATATTTGTTCTGGAAACCCCTTACACATATAATGACGTGGTAAAATGTTTTAGCAGCTAACTCTTAAACGGTTTATGGTTTGAGTTCCATAGTTTAGGATATTTTTAAAACATTGCTGCAATTCAGAAAATTAGATTCCGCAACAGGGCAATCATTAGTATTTTATACAAATAAACGTGCTTATGGATTTGAGTCAGGACCATACTGCAAAGGCTATACCGGTAACTCTTCTGGTACCAGTGATAGAATTAAATTTGTTTTTTTGCCCTTAAATCCAAGGCCAATATCTATTATAAGTTATCAGTTATGTTTCTCAATAAGGCCTAAGCTCTTGAATCAATCAAGCTGAATATTAAATGATTTCAACAAGAAACATGTGTTGCAATCACTCCCATGCTGTAAATGCAGGTAACTGGTTACAACTTCCGACCGCCTGTTGAATGAGCTTGACGAGACACGGGAGAGACACCAGCACAGAGGTGAATCAGCTTAACTGGATCTACAAGCAATTAAGAAAACCTTTGAAAAACCAGTATAAATGTTATGTTAATGATAATAGTGTGACTATGTGTTTATTGCTAAGGAGTTGTGCTACTTGGTATCCAATATACGAATTGAAAAACTAAGGCCAATCGAAATAAGAATTATTTTGCTAGTTATAACATATTGAACTGTTTATTCAAGCATGCAGCAATATGTTGTTTGCTATTTGAGCATTTGACATGCTTAAGCTCAACATAATATTAGATACAGTTATTTATTTTACATTATTTTACTTATCAAGCTTCTTGCTCACACATCTTGTCGATTGGTAAGCAGATATGTTTTTGCTAGATATCAATGGTGTAGTTGTTTAGTAAACATTTATTGGCTTTCTAGTTTGTTGTGCTGACATTTATACATTGGTTATCGATTGTTTGCAGTGAACAGCCTAAGTTAAGTACACCTGGTATTCAGTCAAATTGAGCCTCGTTCTGGGAAAAATGGCTTTATGCATGTGCGTAAAGTGTCGTCCCAGATTAGCTTAGGTGGTGACATGCTTATCTGTCACGACTTTTACGGCCTAGAAAGTATTTTCATTTCGAAAACACTTTTAACGAAACATCTCATAAAACCCGAAAGTATCTTCCCTGATTAGCCAGTGCGGACCGTACAAGGTAATATGCGACGAAACTTTAGGAACATGCATCAAACCCCTTTTCCCAGAGCGAGGGTCAATTGTTTTTATTTTCTTTCAATATTCACACGCCCTTTATGTTAGGGCCATACTGATTTAAATGCCTATTTTCTGTAAGCTTAATATTCAGTAATAACCAAAACGTGTCATAAGATCTGTGTTAAGACAGGACCTTGAATTTAAGCATTTAATGATGTTGTGTTCTTTACCACAAGTGTTATTATGTCTATATGTAACAGGTGAACACTACAACAATATAGTTTGCTATCAAAGCTGTATTTCATATATCACTTCTTTAACATGAAAGAAGTTATCATGTGTAAACAAATTTGGAAAAGAAAATGAAAGGTATTAGTTTAATTGTGGTTTGATAGCATTTATTTTACACTTGTTATATAACGACGATGAAGTTTACGTAATTAACAAATATATATATATATCAGTTTATTCATTGAGCATGCAGGAATTTACATATGTCCAGACAGTAATGCAATCTCACAAGTATATGTATTTTTTTTAACTTATAATGCACTAGTGTATAGATTGTTTTGAAAACAATTGTATGATCATGGTAAATTTGCATACGTCTAGTCAAAGGCAGTATATGTGGAATACACTAGCAAAAGAACCAGAGGGATCATTTTGTTTTCACATGATGTTTATGTAATGTGTGTCGTATCCTTATATTTATTAAACCAGTATGTAATGTTATACAAATATTTTCTAAAAAGAGCATCGTGTAGCGGGTGCCAACGCTCGGCTGTGGGTGCAGTTTTGAATAAATGAAAGCTTGTCAGAAGAAATTTATATTAGAGGTCAGAGTGACCTTGACCTTTGAACTAGTGACCCAAAAACGAGTCTGGCGTGTAAAACTCATCAAGGTGCAGCTACATATGAAGTTTTAAAGTTTTAGGTGGAAGCACTTTGATTTTTGAGCCAATGTTAAGGTTTTAGCACGACGCGGACGACGGACGGCGGACGACGAGCTGGCTATGACAACACCTTGGGTTTTCTCCGTAAAAAGCCGAGCTAATAAAATTGTTAAAAAGACCATACAGTGTTTTTATTATGTTGACACGCTTTTTCATGATCGACGGCTTCATCTACAGTCATTACAAGACCCACAGCGAAACCATACTTGAGCCTTGGCCTGTGTTTCAAGTGTTAATCAGGGCTAATCAGGGATGAACTTTCCGCTTTGATGGAGTTTTTCGTTGCTGAGGGTACCGGCTAATCGCAGACAACATTTTACGCACATGGATTAAGTCCCTACTTATCAGAGCCAGATTCAAATGTTAAAGAAATGCACCTTACACTTTTGGTATTTGCATTCAGGAAATAATAATAGTACATTCTGTTGTTATTTATCATTTCTTTCTTTTTGTTCTAATCCTGCAATAATTAAAAAGCATACGAAAAGTACTTTCGACCAAACCCGTGATTAGTCAAGGTGCGGTAGATCATATGAGAAAGAGTCCATTGTTGTGTGGATGACTTCACTTACAACTAAGCTTTTAAGGTCCTGTTGTGACGTAAATATATCATAAAAGTAGATCTTAACTAGACAGCATATGTATCAAATCAATTTTAACAAGAACAAAGTGTTAAAAGGGTGATTTAAATAATTTCCGTCAAATCAATAGACACGATGTAGACGAGGAAGTTTTTACTCGGCCAACGCTTCATCGAAGGATTCCGGAGAGAGTTGATGTATATCGGGTGATATCGGAGGTCTGATGTTGATGTTAAACGTAATCTCACGTTAATAGTAGTTTGCGATAGAATGTGTGGTTTTAAAGTATGGTTCACTTTTTGCAACGTGAACTATTTAAAGTGGCGGTGTATACAGAAACGAAGACTAATTCTGAATCAGAGACGCAAAGGCATCGACTTAAGAATTACTTTAGATCCACAAAGATATTAACAGAAATTAAATTCAGTAATAACATAGCCAAACACACATAGTAAAACAAAAAACGCCATTCGAGTTAGCATTAATAGAAATTCCGAAAGTTTAACTGCAGTTATCAATAACACACACAAAGTAACGATATATATGAAGTGATAATACACTTATACATATGGGGTAAGGTAGATGAAATGTTTGCACAGCAAATGTAATTAGGCATGCTATGCATGAGAAAGGATATGCAAGTTGTTAAAATAAGAATGGCATTTAGCAGCTCGCTATTCTGTAATAAAATTAGATTGCCATGTAATAACATGCATGTACTGGCGGATAATCCCTTCAATAATGTTTCCCTTTTAGCACATGTTGGCATTGATTCATGTTATAAGTAATTTCCATTTAACAAACGTATGCATGCACTCCAATGTGTCGATTTTTATCTCACCTTAAGTTAGAAAATAGCCCCATGTTTAATGATACCATTGCACTGTCAATAACTAAACACTTATGAAACTAAACGTGAAACCCTCTCCAGATACTTATTTGAATACTCAGAATTTACTGTCCTTGGAACTGTTTTATGTATATAAATCTTAAATTTATTGTTATTATTATTATTTGAAAACAAAAAGCCTTTTACAAATATGTTTGTACAAATTATTTCGTATATTTTTTTTTATTTTTTCATGAGAATAAAAGCTGAGTGAAAAATCCCTTACAACAGTTTTGATAAACGCAAATTTATTTGCAAACATTGTTTGCATTTACCTTTTAATGCGATAAGATGTAGCAATCATAACAGAATATCACCTAAACAGTATTTAACAGCAATCGAGCTTGCTTTTATATATATATTTATTTATTTATTTATTCATATGTTCCCATTTTTGAAAAAAAACAAATATGCTCATTAGATTAAATCAGATATCAATAAAATGGAACGAATTGATATATGTAATAGTCATGCGACTCAACCAAAACAATGTTTTGAGCCTAATTTAAAGAAATGAAATGTGACGATATGAACTAGATTGTCTAAAGCCGTCGGATCGTGCCAGGTGACACGTGGACGTTGTCCTACAACTGAGGAAGTTAAATGTAAGTTGTAGTTGCAAAGCATTACATCGCTTAAGGCGTAACAACTATGTTTGTTTCAGATACACAATTAAAACTTTAAGTGGAAATTATATTAAGGGAATTTAAACGTATTGTGTCATATGCAAACTCTTTATTATTATAAATATATAAATATAAGCATGAAACCTTAACATTGCTTAAAGTAAATTATATCACAAGAAAACATATTAACTATTAAACCAATAATTAAATTTCATAATAAGATAAAATATGTGACAAACTCAGTATAAGGGATAAACTATTACTTCGTCAACCGACCCATCCGATCCTATTTTTTTGTGCCGAGAATCGTCTCTTGTTGTTTTTTTTTTGCTTTTCCAGGTAGAGTTTTGAAACGTTGGTGTAAATTTCGATCATATTAACAACAATTACTGAAAGGTCTTTATTGTATACCAAACTATTTGGACGATTCCTGCCATTATATAACGTTACATGATTTAGAAATAACGTATGTATAGTAAAAAGGTACCAAAATCAAACGTTTAGCCCACCTACCGTCATGACTATTGGGGCGATGCTAGATTAAACACAAACTATTTGAAAAAAAACCATATATTTCTGGATATAACTGGCATACACGTTAGTAGTGAAATATATAACTAGCTTCACTTTGCGGTGGTAGAACACGACGTATCGATATAGGTTACTGCAAATGTATTTTACGTGTTGTTGACAGAAATTCGAGCCACCATTTAAGTTAATATTTAATATACACAGTTTAAGATTCGACAAATCAATCAAATTCAATTTGAATTAGAAAATAACTATTTGGGCAGCCGATTTGTATTACCATTTGAGATAGGCAAAATTTTTTAAATAAAACAGTTATGTTTAAAGATTCAATGAAATAACAAAAAAATGAATTAAACGAAAACACTGACTTAAAATGTTACAACCGTTTTAACAAGTTATTGTTAAAGCGATTAAGGTAAACCAACACATTAATTTGTTCGATCATACAGATTAATCTAAGCATGTACATTCTAATTACCTTTTGGGAACATAGGTACAGCGCTGATGAATCCAATTCTATAATAAAAGTTCAGAATAAGTAGTAACAGAAAAATCAGCGAAAGTAAATGTTTTTAAATTGCAAATATGTTTTTTTCTGTTAGCAGAAAACTACCTCATGTATACAACACATAAACACTGTTTAACCAAATTAATGTTTGCAGATTTGTTCATTCGGCGTATATACACACTTTTGGCTGTGCAACACATACACATAATTGTGTCGGTATCGGTGTAAACGTGCTCGTTATAAATTTAATTGAACTTTACAATATTTAGTTAGGTTTGCGACAAAAAGATTGGTAATTGAGCATAAATAACAGTCCTCGGTCATATGTTTTGTAATATTGTCAGAATAGAATCTCGATATTAAAATTGTATATACTCGCTTTAATGTTAGAAATGATAATCAAACTATTTCAAAAACCAAAACAGGCGACCGTGGAAGGGTCTCCTTGTGTAAAATTGATTCCATAAACATTGAGTCAAATAACCATCGGAATTCCAATCAAAGAAGCTTAAATACTTCCAGAGAACCAATGGCAATACAATCATGTTTGAATCGAACTTATGTTCGCATGAATGATATTTAGTGGCCATTGTTTATTTGCCGATAGGCTGTGATAAATCGAAAAGAAGGTCTACGTGGAGTAGTGGATATAATGTCCGCCTAGGCACCGGGAGGTCATGGGATCAATCCTACTGTGGGAGCTATCTTTAAACCTCTATAAAAACACACATATCTTGCTCTTTTAAGTAAACACATACGGGTCTCCATTTTTCTGAACACAAGCGACTGTAGTTAATTGGCCTATAAAACAAAGGCAAAAAAAACCAACAAAATATGGCTGCTGATAAAAAAAATACCTTAATAAACACGCACAACATGGCTTCGGATAAACATCGATTCACATAAACATTGTTTATATATAAGTTTTCGTTGTAATACCATAATTGCCAATGTGTGATTCAGAGTGTTACCATCTTCTTGCTTTATAAGATACAGACAAACAGATAAAATATCGCTGTGGTCATACCATTTTGTTAGTTCTACACTTATACCTACAGTCAGTCTCTGTAGAAACAATGATGTCGTTTGAAACTTTTATTGTTACACTGAAGACATCACTCGTTAATTGGTGACGTAGTTTGTAGTCTTCTGACGTCAACATAAGGTCAAAGACTTGTCATAAAGTGAAGAACTCGAATCTTGCCAAATGTACGTTATTATGTTATGAACTGTTGCTGCTACATTAAAACACGGCCGCAATGTTCCTAAATTGCCTTTAGCTAATTACTATAATAAAGCCTCTTTCTGGGAAAACTGGGTTTAAATATTTGCGTAAAGTGTCGTCCCAGATAAGTCTGTGCAGTCTACAAAGGCTAATCAAAAACAACACTTTCCGCTTTTATTGTATTTTTCGTTTAAAGAGAGTATCTTTTATACCAAAATGATGTAATAATATTGTGATTTGTTTAATTTAGTATACAAAAAATCAAAATGATAGCCTTGATGACCGCAAATAAACCATGCTCATGGAGTTCTGACGTTACGGAATAACAATAATGAAAGTTGACTTTGTCGATAAACAATGATATTGCGGAAGACCATTTACATACGCGCCATCTTCACTCCGGCAATAACAATTGAACGTTTCTGATGTTGATAATTGATCACGTTATGGACGGAAGATACAATTTGAATTGTGAGACAATAATCCAGGAAAATATGTAATATAACGTGCGTATTTAACAAACCTTCTGGAGTAAACACAGTAAATACTTGTGACAGAAGTAAGCACATTGCGTACGATATGCCCGGGGTTTCAACGTTTTGGTTTGCCGCCCTGCGCCCGAAAAGTAAAGCCATGTATACAGGATTTCTATTGGCTTTTATTACTGGGGTTTTAGGTAAGTCCAATTGTATTTTTGTTTGTAAAACAATTTAAGAGTCATTAATAAGATGTGTTTAATACACTGAAGCTACAAAAATCGTTTTCATCATAACATTACCTGTGTGTTTAATTTGAAATTATAATGTGATCTGTTTTGTATCTATATCGCAACAAAGGGGCATGTTTACATGTTATCCTAATCTTAAAATGTCAAACATCGTATATCCTAACATATATTAACTATAAGAAATAGTCGTGAATAATATAAGCAAAGCAAAATAGTTTAATACAGTTTCACCATTTTAAACGCTATGTTCGTATTACACGCATTTTCCCAATTATCGATAATATACGCGTTGTTGTTTTGCTGATTTAGACTGATGATTATCCATAAATTAACTTATATTTAAAACAGATTTCTTATTCAAAAGTGTTATTCCACCTGTTTGAACACATTTTTGTCAAATTATGTGATTTTTTGTCATTTTGTCATGCTGTGAACAAGTCCTGTGCAAAAAGGCTGTGAACATGTCCTGTAAAAAAAGGCTGTGAACAAGTCCTGTGAAAAAGACTGTGAACAAATCCTGTGAAAAAAACTGTGAAAAAGTCCTGTGAAAAAATGGTGGCCCGATTATTCTTATGACATCATTAATTGTACATGCATTATATTAATAAATGGTTATGTAACTTTCATTTAAAACTGAAAATGTTTTATGTTGCAGTATTCACTTTCCCACCTGCTTAGTAGTATGTTGATTGTCTTTTCACAAATTAATAATTATGTTGTTATAATATAATGTAGTTCACATATTCAATGTTTACAATACATTCTTGTTAATTTGAATATTCCATTTGATGCCAATTACATTGAAATGATTTACAGTTTGGTCATTGATTATATATAGGTGTATATTGTAGCTAAGTTATATATCAACAGGTGTGGTCTCGATACAAAATTCAAAATGCGGCGTCGGAAGTATTCGTCAAACTTTTCTTACAGGTGCCCATTCGTACAGCTGAATGGTAACCTGAAAAGTATGCATGATGGAAACAAAACACGGACGAACGAACGAACAATGCATGCTAGAGTTATTTCTACTATTTCTATAAGTAATATTGTAAAACTTTCCAGAGGCCGATATAATAACAAACCCATCTAGTACGTGGTATGACGGGATTATAAAATGTCGACAACATGGTCTGTCCATGGTCACGAGTAGGTATGCAACGCTGTACAAGAACATAACATATCCTATTTGGGCCAACGGCTTCGAAGTGCGGGTCAACTACCTAGGTATACCCAATGCTTGACAAAATAGATATCAAAAAGAATGTTCAGCATAAGTGTTTACTACCTTATACAATGCGGGTATACCTTTTTAGGATCACCTTTGACTTACATTCCTTACAAAACTACCAAACAATTTGAAGGGGGTGACGCTTTATCCGCAGTTGACATATCTTCAGAAATGCATAAAGGAACTGGTTACGATTGTCTTTTATATGAATCGTTTTTTTTACTAAAAAAAGCACTTGGCTTTACTATGTAAATTCATTTGTTGATGTCAAATTATAAATTATATTATTGTGTTTAAGTTTATTAGTATAGTTATTTTTTTCCCAGTGCGCAATTTTCATAGATGGAAGCCAGCGCATGTACATACTTCCTCAATTTATTGAAGAGTAAAAAAAAATCCACTTTGAATACCAACTTTAAAATCCAGTAACATTGTTCAAACAGTCTTATATACCTCATGTGTGTGATGATTGTCTTCATTTTTATTTCTATATTCAAGAATTTTATTAGACATCAATTTTGCACTTTAAGCCCACCGAACCACTTAGTGCTAAAGGTGATCGCCCTATGCCCGACGTACGTCGTCGAACGCTCTGTGGTGTGCGTATTTGACGTTAGGCTCATGGCCACTCTTAGGGCCACATTTTGCGACCAATCTTGATGAAACTTTGTCAGAATGTTAACTAACATAATACCAGGGTCACGTTGGTCTGAAAACTAGGTCACTAAACAAGATTTTAAAACATTGTCACCTCCCTAGAGACTACATTTATTTATCATTATGAATAGTTGGGTAGAATGTTTATCCTAAATAAATGTAAGCTGAGTTCTTACCAGGGTCACGTGCCTAGCACAAACGCTCGTAAAGCCTTATAAAATGTTGTGTTACTCTCCTAGATGCGATATTAATGACTTTTTTATATCGCGGTAACTTGGTCCGCATTGTTATCTCAAAATTATTAATGCTTGAGTCATATTAACTATATCACCATGTCAAAGACTAAAATATATATTACCACTTTATGGGCAGCATTTATGACTCAAATTTACTGAAAATTGGTCAGGCGTTTGTCTGATCACTTGGCTACCGGGTCTAATCTTAAAAAAAACATGTAACTGCCCAAGGGCTACAAATGTGAAACAGCCTTAGTGACAATTGTTTATCCGCAGTTGACATGTCTTCAGAAATGCATAAAGGGACTAGTTAGGATTGCTCTTTTATATGAATCTTTTTTTTTTACTAAAAAAGCACTTTGCTTTACTATGTAAATCCTTTGTTGATCGGAAATTGTAAATTATATTATTGTTAGTAAGTTTATTAGTATAGTTTTTTTTTCCATTGCGCAATTTTCATAGATGGAAGCCAGCGCATGTACATACTTCCTCAATTTATTGAAGAGTAAAAAAAAATCAACTTTGAATACCAACTTTAAAATCCAGTAACATTGTTCAAATAGTATCATATACCTAATGTCTGTGATGACTGTCTTCATTTATTTTTATTTTCTGTATTCAAGTATTTTATTAGACATCAATTTTGCACTTTAAGCCCACCGAACCACTAAGTGCTAAAGGTGATCGCCCTATGCCCGACGTACGTCGTCGAACGCTCTGTGGAGTGCGTAGTTGACGTTTAGCTCATGACCACTCTTAGGGCAACATTTTACGACCAATATTGATGTAACTTGGTCAGACTGTTAACTAACATAATACCAGGGTCACGTTGGTCTGAAAACTAGGTCACTTAACAAGATTTTATTAAAACATTGTCACCTCCCTAGAGACTACATTTATTTATCATTATGAATAGTTGGGTAGACTGTCTATCTTGAATAAATGTAAGCTGAGTTCTAACCAGGTTCACGTGCCTAACACAAACTCTCATCAAGCCTTATAAAATGTTGTGTTACTCTCCTAGATTCGATATTTATTACCTTTTTTATATCGCGGTAACTTGGTCCGCATTGTTATCTCAAAATTATTAATGATTGAGTCACAGTAACTATATCACCATGTCAAAGACTAAAATATCTATTACCACTCTAAGGGCAGCATTTATGACTCAAATTTACTGCAAATTGGTCAGGCGTTTGTCTGATCACTTGGCTACCGGGTCTAATCTTAAAAAAAACGTGTTACTGCCCAAGGGCTACAAATGTGAAACAGCCTTAGTGACAATTGTTTAGAATGTTTATTCTGACAATATGAAGGTGATGTTTGAATCTGCATCAAGTGTGGTAAAATCTTAAACCACTGGATAAGTTTAAAACAATTGTTGTCGGTGAACTCAGGGCTGAAAGGCAATTAATGCTCTTTTGTTTATTTTATTCCGGGTTGATACGATACAAATATTTAATGCAAAATACTCCGTTATATGATTGCAAATCATCAAAAAAAGTCTCTTTTGGCATATACTCTTCCTTATTATTTAATTATTGCACTCCTGTTTGTACGAGTAAATTATTGATCATAAATGTCGTTTCAGACGAATTCTTCATAATCGATAAATTACATGAAAATGGAAAAGCCTTGGTTCGTTGCATGAACAGTAAGTGATATTGTACATTACAATTCATATTTAGATGTATGTCGTGCATTATATGACATTGCATACAATAACATTTATTCAAATAATTATTGTATTTTTAGTATAATTTTATATTTGAATGTTTTGTTATTTACTTTTCGAGGACTTGTTTTTAAAGTCTAATTACAGGGGATACGTGTTCAGTACACTTAAACCATGCCGGCTCCTAGAAGCAAATTCCTTAATCACGATATTTTTATTAATTCAAATGTACAAATGTAATGTTTTTATTTACATCGGATGTATACTGTTGTATATGTATGTTTATTTTGTGTATAAGTAACCCCTTTGTACAGATAAGTGATTTCGTTATAACATAATAATACTGGTTTTAGGTGATTAAATTGACACAGTTTTGTTTATGTCTCGTATTAGGCAAATCGCCCGTTGGTAATTTGAAACCAATGCAGTTTGAGGAAGGACACAAATATTGTCAGAAACAAAGCAATGGATCACATATACATTTGCCATTTGTGAATCACACTAACCTTGACATGTTCAGATGGCTTAATGGTGTTCCGAATTGGATACAGGCTGTAAATGTCGGACCATTTCTCAACTGTAAGTATATTTGTAATTAATGTTTTAAATGTAGTGTGGGTATAAACCAGCTGCACGTTAAGCTTAATTCAAGAGCACTGCACAGATTGTATGTATGTCGTTGGTTTGAATCCCGAAAATCAAATTTAACAAATAAAAAAAGGTTATTTGATTGACCATTCGGTGGGTGAGCGGTGTATGATCTTTGATCGTTTTAAGGTGTTCGCGTTCCAAGTGTTGCACTAATTGTGACGAATCTTCATTAATTTAAGCAGTCGTTTAGAATTCCATAGGAAAACAACAAGGGACATGTTAATTACTTAAGTTACTCAGAACAGAAAAAAAACACCTCGACTCTAAATAAATTGCGAAAAATAGGAGACAACATGTGTGTACTATACGTGTAAAACATATATGCAGCTGGATCGCACTTTGGAGTTAACATTGATCAGAAAACGTTCACTTCGGCTTTATCTTTGCCTTACTATAACCTTCAATATAATATGTGTTATTTTGTATTTGTATTTGGGATTTCAATTCTGTGTTGTTATTTTTATTATTATTATGATCATAATGCGCATAATGATTGACAGACATACAAAAAGACTTGATAACATTTGATTATGTTTGAGCATACATTCATTTAACACATTTCAAGTTTCAGGATTTTTAAACATTTAATTTTTAAGCGAGCTCTATGTAATTGGTTGGTAACGGGGTAAATTGTATGCGTATCGTTTCCTTACATACATATTGCAAACTGTTAACCTTAGAATGATTCATTTAAAGTATCTCGGTCCCATAATTTCGCTTTATAACAAATATTAATTATTGTTTTTACAAAACTAATATATTCGTAAGAGTCTAAAATAATCATCAAATGACAAAAACACATTTAATATCGTGTATCCGTCAAGCGGGATTCGAACTTCTGGAGAAAAAAAAATCCCACGCTTACCCTCGGCCACTGAGATCTTTGATTTGTAAACACAGATAACAGTTATGTTCCACTATTAATCTTAATGATAACACCTCAGTGGTTTCGCTCGATGATTATCAACAATCACAACGATAGTATTAACTGTATGTGTAGTCATTCTAGTCATTTCGCTCGTGTGTATATAATGGATTATTTCTTATTAAAATCAGTTTTATTTTAATTGTATTTTTTCAAATCTGTTAACAATGCCGTTTGTGAAATGCTTGCAGAAACGATGATCCCCGAGAAACTTTTCAAATACTTGCAACACGATATTTATTGATATAAATCACTTCTCATGTTATCGTTGATTTCGTTATTTTGTTATTGCTAGCCGAAGACCTGACAGTGCATTGTTTAGTGCTCAATGGATTTGAATTGTTTCCTCCGCGAAAAGACAACTGTACCAACAAATATGCATCCATCTGTGTAAATGGTATAACAGAATCATTATGATCTATTGGTCTTGATTATTTTGCTGATACACGCCGGTTTAAAGTTGTGGTATTCGTTATTATGACTATGCTTTTGGCAATGGTGATACACACGATGAAGGAAATGATTATGTTGTTGATTATTTTATTTTTATTTTATTTTATTTTTATTTTTATCATAATTATCATCATGCTTAAAATGATAATAATTATGATGAAGGTAGCAATTATAGGGTTCGAAGATAGTAAAGCTCAGCAATTCATCGTCATACATCAGATTAGAAATGTGTTCTTAGGAACAACGATCCCTGGACTTTTAGTTTGGTTCCTAAAATAAATGACTCTATTGGAACTGGTATGGTCAATGTCTTTCTGTGCTATTTCGCGATCAAGTTTTTTTTCGTTTATTGAAAACGTTTATAATGATAATTTTATTAAAAAGCGGCAAACGTTTGCTTGTTTTCACTAACCAATTATGATCTTTTTTGTGTGAATACTCTGAACGTTTTTTTATTTATTCCATGTTGAGTTTTCGATCATTTTGCTACACCCGATTGAACTGCTAAATTAATTGTCCACATGGATAACGATTATCGCTTACATATTTCGATGATTTCTGTGATAAAACATTCTTATCAAAGCTAGAAGCAACTCGTGTATAATTACAATGATAACGAAAAGAACGTTTGGTAACTTAATATTCACTATGTTTGCGAGTTATATTGAATCAAACTACATTTAAGGTTTTAGTCTATTTAAAATGTTCATCATGCAAATATTTTTCGTTCACCTTTTCAGAAACTTTTCACGACATTATATGGTACAGGGGACGAGGACCTTCGGATGTGAAAAACTGCGATCCGACGTCATGTAGAACACCCGTGTCATCATCAGCGGTTACTTCAGAGTTTATGACGTCCCTAGTTACGGCGGAAACTTACATCGGCGTTGATTTAAACACTAGCGTAGCAAACACCCCGTTCTATTTAGACGAGTCAACCAGCGACCCTAAAAGTAAATACCGTTGGATCGCTTTGCTTGGATTTAGTCATTCATACTCCCGTCCATCACCATTACGCCATTCCCCAATAAAAAGTTTTATAGTTAATAAATCGATACATATTAAATGCTCTTTAACCGATAAGCAGATTGGAACGAAACTTTACCGGAATGATCACTACCTTCTTTCACAGCAATTTAATCGTTCCAGTCCGCTAGATATGTAGGTCACCAGAACTAAACATATTGTTTTAAATAAACTTATTTTGTGTGACACCGCAACGCTCAGGTATTCATTATTTAGTGTTCAACTATAAATATTTTTAAAATTATATCCAGTTGGTGTTAAAAAGCCTTTCCCAGGGGGATTCCTGATTTATATAATCTTATATAGTAAAAAAACTGCTAATTATATTGAACTGAAACCCTAACGGCCAGATGTATTATATTTTATATGCGTTACACGGTCCAGTGGAACTCTGAAAAGATTGTTCTTATAATGCCGATATAATTAAAACTGGCCACGACCCAAATGCCGCATCATTAAAAATGACTAATGTAGTAAATATCTATGGTAATCGCCTCTAAAACCGCAAATATCTTGGGTTTAGTATTTGGTGCTCAGCATCGTGTTGTGGCTTTCTACTATCTGTCTGTACAAAGTTTATTTAAACCGTGTCCCTATGATTAAAACTGATAACGCCGATTATTTTTTTAGATTTTGTAAATGACCCCCAACTTAACCATATGACTCATCAGGCGTGGCCAAGTTTCACCTTACACGTTGTTGAAAGATAGCAGTCACCACAATCCTGAATTTCTTTCTATCGGAAACACGTTCTTGTCAACCATACCTTCCAATTGGAACGTACATTTTTAATATATGACGTTTTTCTGGTATCGACACTTAATAGAATTGTTGAATTATATGTAACGTAGATATGCAGGCATTTCCAGTACAAGAGCAATCACAGGATTGTCTTTCATAAAATATCATTAGTTTTGCATTAATCAACATATGTGTAAGGACGTTTTTGATATTGACATATCAATTACGTTAAAAAATGTATGTTATAGCCGAAGAAGAGGCGAAGACATCGTCAATTATTATTATATCAACAACTCTTGGCTCATGTCTGGTTGTACTGATCGTCATCATCTCTGGTTTGTGCCTCAAGAGGAAACAAGGTAAGTAACATTTCATACTTGTTTATATGCAGATCTTTTACTCAAACTATCTTACAAAAACATGCTTCCAACACATATGATTCGATTGGATCAACTATTGTAATTTACAAAGAGACTTCTTCATTACAAAGAATCCTTATAATTAATATTTTATGATGTTCAAACTATGTATGTTATTTCGTTTGGTCTTGTAACGACACATGTTTTTTTCTCCAAATACAGGGAACAACACTAGAATTATCTTTCAACAGTAAGTATATGCTTATTATACGTATTATAAATATTCCATTTACTAACATTTAGGCATGTAATTTAATAAGTCTCACAATAAACTGGTTTAAATGATTTGAAATCAACTTTATTAATAACATTGTGCATATCAAATGATATTGTTTCTTTTCAGGAACGAGCTTGTACAGCCCTCGATAGTTCCGCAGGGTGAGTTTTTTTTATATAATTTCATTTAAAATGTATATGTTGTAAACAGTAACAAAGATGGTATGTCTTAAATACATATTACTAAAACATTATGTATGCCCGTAGTTTGCAGTAATGTGCAGTATTCGTTTACAAAACACGAAATAAATCCAACTGTATTCACACTGTTTTTAAATAAACCAAACGTATTAACAAGGGTAACGTGTTGTTAACTGTTTAAGGCATTCAAAATCATTGTGGTAGATTGTTGTCTGTTTGCAGAAGTTCATGACGACAACAGCGTCCATGTTGATGTAATTTCCGACAATATAGCGGGACGTGAGGCAACACCGTACACCTCGCTCCAGGTTTATTGAGATGCTTCTAGTTTGCTGGCTTTTATTTAAGAATGTACCTATGGTGCCTTTTAAGTTTAATTCAATACATGTCTGGTTGAATATTTGAACTGCAAATGTCACGAATAACTGAAGATGATATTTGACTTAGACAGACACAACTTGCAACCACAAGTTGATCTGATCTTTCTTTTATTAACAAATGTATATTATAACTACAAATATTGAACATGTCACGCCCGGTAACCGGGTTTGACCCTTGTTATGATAAATGCATTTGCTCGTAATTCAAAGCAGTGTTTCATCTAACCACGCTTCTGTATTAATGTTTGGTTTGATCGCTGCTTAAGACCGCAGTTGAATTTATCATAACATTACAGCTAAAGCAATGTTTTACAACGACGTGAAAAGCAATCAATTTTAAACTTACAAACATACAGATGTAACTTAGCTTGAGATATGTATGCTGTGTTATCTGTTTTCAGCCTCAACTGATTCAATTGCTGTGACAAAGGCATCTTAGCAAGTTGTAATCAATTTATTGGTTGTGTTTTGTTTTTGTTACTATTCTGTGTTGTTCAGGCAAATTATAATTTTCCGTGAATAAACGCCTAGTAGGTGAACAAAATGTTTCCTCTAGTGGCGCCTCTGGAGTTTTAATATTCCGATAATTCCTTTGAATTTGTTCACAGATGACAGAAAAGCATCTGTACACTGCCTTGGTGGGACCCAGCTTCATGTCAACAGAAACGTCTTCTGTAATTGGTCGAATAGCCAATAGGGACTTTCACGTTGAGACACAGTTTGAAATGTTTGAACGACAAGAGAACAAATACGACGAAATTGAAAATGACGATCCAGGGGACTCAAACTACGATGATGTCGAAGTGTTGGAAAAAGACATACCAGGGCAGACAAGCACCGAATCCGAGGCCACAACGTCGTATTCGTTTGTTAAATAAGGTACACATTCAATCAAATCTTCCAAACAGGCAAAAATTGATTTTGGTTGAAGCTTTAACTATGTAGGGATAATATTTTGAAATGCACAACACCAAATTAAACATATATTTAAAAAAATCAAAATATATAAGGCAATTTGATTCTAAACAATATTGGTAAACTCGTTCACAAAGTTCGTAACTACAGTTTAATTTCCCCAGACGTGTTTAATGTAGAGTGCGTGGAACCAGCAGCTCGGATAGCTCAATTGTTGTATCGTAACTGTTGGGTCCCGGCGTTAAGTAGATAGAAACCGCATCGGAATAGTCAATTGTTATATTTCATTTAATAATAATTAAATGATTACATATTGCGAACGCTTTGACACTGCGTATAAATTTTTTTAGATTTGGTGTTTAAATTTGTAGTGTATGCAGCTTCTTTCTACCAGTAAAATGAAATATTTATTTTTAAAGTGTAATCAATAATATTTACCCCATCTAGTTAAAAAAAAATGGTACATACAAACTATTTTGGTTCTAGCATATGATTTATATTTACTCTTTCCAAACGTTTATGTAGAACGAATGACGTGTGTAACAAATATAACCGGTATAAACCCCCAATGTTTTGCATAGACCGTTCAAAGGCGGTGACCCCATCTTTATTCTTCTATGTGTGTATGTTGTTTTGTATTGTGCTGTTTCGTACTGTTCTGGCAATCGGTCACTTGCCTTAAATAAAGGACCAACCGATTGTTTCTTATGAGAATGCAATACTGCTCCAGAAGCTGGAGTTTTACTTCTTTATATTTCATCGCATGCAACGATCTAATATTTCGTTTTCAAAAATGATGAACTACTAATATGTACTCATGTATCGGTAAAATCATGACCACGTGACATGTTTTTATAGCTGGTTCAGTATCACATAACGTTTTGTTTTCGTGATAGGTTGGAACGAACTACGCTAAGAAAGGTCAAACTTACCCGGATGTAATCCAGCGCAGCTATTTCCCGATTACGGTGACTCATCGTCTAAAGATTCGACCCCCTCAATCCCTAAAAACAAATTGCATCTGAAATCGATCACATAGCGGAAATACGACACACGCACGCATTGGCAAAATTATAAGGTTTGAATAGTCGTGAGATTTATGCTACACACTACCTACTCCTACGTTAAATATTAACTTTGAAACAAAAATGGAAATGACTATAGTGTACTAATAATTTAATTTCGAATTAAAAGTCAACAAATTATAAAAAAATGTTCTAACAACTTGTGCGAAATAACTATGTAAATATGTGAACAATGTAACTTAAAAACACAAATTCCATGTAATAATGTACGTAAATTATGATATAACAAACGTGTTGAGATATTAAAAACATACAAATTGTAATTTTCTAATTGGTGTAGTTGTGCTTTTTTGTTTTGTTTTTTCCTTTGTTTTTCCCTCATTAAATTATCCTAAATAGTTAATTGTTGCATATACAAACCTTTAGTATGTGTTTTTTGTAAATATTTAAAAGATCTCTATGGGTTTATTTTGTAATACAGATTTCTTTGTATTGTAGTGTCACTGCCATGTTTCACCATTAACATGATAATAATGTAAATAAAAAATAAACATTTTGAAACAGGCATTATACGAAAATGGTATATTATTCATTTCCTTGACCATGTAAAGCCTTATAATTTTTTTACCTAAAATATTTACTTCATTAATATATGTGATATGTAACATGTATGAATCATTCGTCAGTCATATAATGTATGTGTTTTGTAAATATTCAAAATATATATATATTTTTGTTTTCATTTCCTCATACTTATTTTTGTATTGTATTTTAATAGCCAAGTTCCTCCTGAAACATGATAACAAAGTAAATAAAATAAACATTCTGAAACGAGCATTATACGTAAATGCTATATTATTTATTCACTTGACCATGTTATCTTAAATATTTACTCCATCAATACATGTGATATATAACATGTATTAATTATTATTAGCCGGGTATATAATGTATGTGTTATGTGTATATTGATAGCATGGGCAAATATTGCCTTTTGTTCCTCACATAAGATCTATCTATCTTTCATGCTGTCGACAAAAAACAACTTTCCGACTTAGTTCATACTATGATTAAGATCAGTTGAAACTTAGACAAAGACCATATAATGTAGTGCCTAAAATAGGGGAAAATACATGTTTCCTCCGTGCATATAAACATTAGGTTGTATGTACGCTTATTTTATAACTACAATAAAATTGGAAAATTAAAACTATTTTACTACGTTTTTTTTCTTAAATTACTTGGACGGCTTTGATTTCAAGTAATCAGCACCGTTTATAATGTAATCAAGAAGCTTTTTGACAAAAAATAGGTAAGGCTTTCGAAACTTTTAACATTGAATTCATTATCATAATTGAGAAATACGTCAACGCTATTGTATTACTTCTTCTTTAATTGAAGATCCATTAGATTGGTAAACTATCCTTATTTTATCTGTTAACTAGTATGGTGCATGCACATTTTAATCAAGAGTTCGTTTCTGTTGTTAGTTTTAATGTGTTAAATACTATTAATGATTTTCCACCTGCAATTGCAAATTAGATTGTTACTATTTATTTTGAAATTATACACTTTAAATCTTAAAGACCTACAAAGACTATTTCAATACTTTGCGTATTTGTTGTTCACAAATTCCAACAATGAAAATATCATATTTATAATAACGATCGAAATGACACTGCAATAGAACATAATATACACACTTAGTGCATTTTTTAAATTATTTTTTTAATATTATTTGTTGAATTTGAATTATTGTCACATCTAAATATCAATTTACATACATTGTTTTTTGTTCATCCAATGATTTGTTAACAATTCTTTTTTATTTATTGTCTTATAAATAAAGTCACACGTTTTGTGTATTTGTGTAATGTCATTTTTAACTTTGTCCAGATTTGGCAAATTGTAATTTGCACCACAGTTCTAGTTTAGTCCCTATAATACTTAATTTATATATGTTCTGTCTGATTGCACAGGTCGAAATCCAGTAGTTTCATCGTCAAATGTTACCATTGGAGTTCATTTCGTTTGATCTTTATCGCTTTTTGGAATTTCGAAAGGTTTACTAAAAATCCTTTATGAAGCTTCGGCAGTCCTTAAAATATTTTTGAAAAAAGAAAAATAATACCCATATTAAGAGCACATTATTCATTAACTCTCAAGCCAGTCGTCGTCACGGTAATGCTTAAAAGAATAATTTTGTCCATCACAAAGAGCAAACGATCAAAATTAACAATAAACACAAACTTTTTATTAAGTAATCTTACACGTCAGAATGTTTACGTCCCACATGTTTATAGGAGTATAATTAATTAATGCTTATAATCCAGGTGTCTGTTGATTTATCATTTAATGACCGTATTTCTGAAAATATGACTATTTAATTCGAGGTTTAACATCATACATGTATTTTGTTTAGATTATTTTGTTTGCATGTCTTTTTTGTTGTTGTTCATTTCAAAACACTTTGTCAGCGTTATATTTTGATATACAAGTAAAACTACAATGTGTCATATGCTATTTCTTTCAATCTTTGATATATACATTAAAAGAAAACATACTTGTACTGTTTTTCCAATTGGTCACTTGCAAATAAAGGACCAACTAACTGTGTACAATGATAATTCAATACTGCTCCAGCAGCTGGAGTTTCACTTCTTTATATTGTAAATACAAAAATCTACGGAGGAGAAATGTCTTGTAAACAATGAGGAATGTAGCGAACAGGACACGTGTTATGCTTATAATTTTGTCATTTATTCTTTTAACAGAAACGTCCCTTCGCTGTACAAAGGATATATCAACAAATTCTGTTAAGCAAGATATGTGAATAACATATTGTGTTAAATGTGTTTACAGGCATACGTACAACCCGACTTTAATTGTCTTTTGACCGGTGATAAATGTTTTCAGTTGGTGTTTAGATCTGTGAAACTTGTAAATACATATAATATTATGATTTTCTCAATTTATTTTATTCTTTGGTTTGTGTTTTAAAAATAGATTTTTCTAAAAATAAATTCAAGCTGTAGTTAAATAAACGCCAACGTTAGTTTCCGACGTAACTAGTGATGGCACAAACTCTGAGATACCCGCTGATGATTTCACGGGTGTGGATGGTGTCACGGGTGTGCTCGGTGACGTCGGCTCTTAGTTTGGCCTATTCGATTCATGTCTGCCGTATTGTTTAGTGACGTGAACAGTTGCTGAAAGGGTGAACGAACAAATTGAACATCATATTCGCTGATCTTCATCAACAAAAACAACATCAACATGATTATCACCTTATGCCGATTCTTCATCTTCAAAATAATAAGCGTCGAGGTCAGAAACAACAGCAGCAGCATCAGCAGCAAAATAAGCATCACTTTCACCATAATCATAATCATAATCAAAATTACACGCATAATAATCTTTGAAATCATTATCACAAAATGCATGACCTATGATTCCAGTCATTACAAAATCTCCATTCAAAAACGCGGTTAAACTGTAATTCCTATCTAAACTCAAACTCGTTGTGGTTAAATCGATAAACACCGTTTAATCAAACGTTATGAGTTATTTCTACTTTTAGTTTACGCACACGGACGTATAGTTTTTGGTTCAGTTGTTGTTTCGCAACACGCCATGTAGGTTGAGCACAATGGGGTATTCCCCTAGAAAAACAAAGGGACAATATAATAATATAGCTTGAAGGGACCTTTCACAGATCGTGTCATGCATTGAAGTTTGTCATTTAATGCTTTAAATTGATAAATGTAAACATTTGAAATAAATAGCTACAGTAAAAAACCAAAACTAAAATTTAAACAACAAAACATTCCTCAACTGGGCTCAAACCACTGACCCTTGGAATAAAAGTCTAATATTTAAACCACTCTGTCATCCGTGCTCATACAGTGAGAAGTGTGTTTTATACTTTATTAATCATCGTAGTATCAAACAATATAACGATAACAACTGAACTCTCCAAATGATTCATTCGTTTTGAGTCTGTAACACTTTATTATTTTCATGTTTTTAAATTATCAAATCGTCAAATGATATTTAGTGTAGACAATTGATAGTTTAGGTTTGGTAAATGTTCAGTTTTACTGTTTCTACGCAACTATCATAACTGCAACGAAAATGTGCGAATCGGAAACATTTTCTTTTAGTTTTTCAATTGACCAAAACATGAAAAGGCCCCTTTTAAGTGGTTGATACGTATACATAGAATGGTACAATTATGTGAAGTGCAACTCACGACCTCCATTCTATACACCGTCTTAGAGCGGTTTATGACCATTTTATTTAAATGCCCCATCGGAAATAAGCGCTCGGAATTTCGTGTACTGTCTTAAGTTATGCCACAATATAAAGGCCGTCTTTCTACTGTAACATCACAATAGAGTTTCAAAAATGACTGCATAACATGCTAATTTGAAAACAGTGTACTTGCGTTCTCTATATTTATCCGTTATGCCATGATATAGATAAAAACAATCTGTCTTACATGTTCAACATGACGACTGTCAAAATGTGTCCTGAAATGTTCCAAACATAAATTGTCACATACAATACACATATGTATTAATGTTTTCACATGGGCTCTTAACGTGTACATGTTATACATTATAACAAATAGTTGGAAACAAAAACATGTCGAGCACACATTTTATATAGTAAGTATAGAAATGTACAAGCACTCAAATGAACAAAAGACAAAGAAAAGAAACACCTCACATTTAAAACAGCTTTTAAGGGACATGTGCGCGTTTTGGTCAATTGACAGAATTAAAAATTAATACTGAACAGTTATCATGCTCTAAAATATCCATTATATGCATCTTTTGACGATTTAAAAACCTGAAAATTATTATCCGTTGCAACGCGAAAGGATTGAAATAATTGGGCGAGTTCTTTTGTTGTCCTTATATTTTGTGACACTACGAGGATTGCTTATAAAAAGTATAAAATACATCACTAATTGTATTAGCACGGATGGCCGATTGGTCGAAGCGTTATACGTTTACTCCAGGAGCCAATGGTTCGAGCCCAGATAAGGGCTACTTTTTTTCTTTCTTTAATTTAATTCTTGTTTTCTAACTGGAGCTTTTCAGATCCAATGTTTACATTTATCAATATAAAACATTCAATGACAATTTTCAATATCAGCAAAAAACTGTGAAAAGGTCCCTTGTAAATGATAGGGGAGGTAAATAAACTTTTAACCTCGTGATAATTTTATACCAATATGATATAATAATGTAATATCTGAAACGTGTTTTCAGACGCTGTTTAAACTTGCTTAAAATGGTGTGCTGAAATTAATCAACCACGAAGTTTTAGAATTTCAGAATGTGCCAAGAATGTTACTTCACGAATTTATATTCAATAGTATATTGTGTTCATGGACCAGAAAAATTTACGTCGTTTTTGTCATGTTCTTATTATATACTAAAACGTACCCGATATAGACTGTACCCGAGTTTTATTCCCGGTTAAAATCCGATGTCACGGAGTATGAAACAAAAATTGCTTTGAACAAAATGGGCCTCAATATTCTTTTTAATTAAGAGTTTCGATGACATAGAAGCACTTTTACAAAATATTGAAATATATTTGAACATAATTAGTTTGGAAACAAAGCCGACAACGACCAATTAAGCTTTATAATTCCCGGGGACGTTTTAATATATTTTCCGTTCCCGGGGTACAGAAAAGTATACTAAAACGTACACGGGGTACATGAAGGTCGCCGTGGCTTAGCGGATATGGTGTCCGCCTAGCGATCGGGATGTCAAGGGTTCGAATGGCAACGTTCTTTAGATCTCCCAAAAAATGCACCAAGTACTGGTTAGGGAAACGGACTCGAGAGCGTTTCCAATCGAGTTTAAATAATTATGTTTAAACTTAACTAATTTAAGTAGTACCCGAGCCGACAATGGCCACTCGAGCTCTTCGTGCAATGTATACAAAGATACGTGCAATATGAAAATTAGTTAAATGTTAATGATCAGTATTAATTTACACAACGATATTCACAACAATAAAAATGTCTAAAACAGTAATAACAATATATTTTTCCTTTATGATTGCGTGCTTTTCAATGAGTATTAGAAAGAAATTGTTGATCTTTAATTGCGTATTTTTGTTTACAAGTTCCGAAGTTTGTAGTATGTATATATGTGGACTTTCCTGTGATTAAACCCTGAACCTGTCGCACCCAACGAGCCTGGCTTATGACAACGATTACAAATTTACTAAATAATAAATATATCAAAGGCAGAGCTTGTTATTATTTTACTAAATGAACTTTATGCAAAAGCAATATTAAGCTCGTCCGGGATTTGAACCCGGGACATCTCGCACCCTAAGCGGGACATCTCGCACCCCTAAGCGAGAATCGTACCCCTAGACAAAATAGTCATACATATGTATATATCACTCTATATTCTACCCCGCCGCGTTTTTTTTAAATATTTCTTAAAACGGTCGCAAACATGCTCGGCTTAAACCGATGTATCATTTTCGTTTTTCAAAATTATTTTTTTGGCAAGTGTGGTATATGTGTCGGTTTAATTTTAATCTATAAATGGTTGAATAAAATTCACATACATTATTGTTGCACTTTGTTATGCCATATTTTCATAATATACTATATACTATTATAATATAATATTAGGATCATTAAAATTGTTAACACATGAATATGCTCTGGCGTATCGTACCAACTGCGAAATGTAAATAACATAGGAAGGACCTTTAGGGATGCTACCATCTAGGAAAGGAAAATTCACAATTTTAAAGTTATAGACGTCCCGTTTGTCGTATAAACTTCTTTTGGTCATATTTTTATTAAAAGTAAGATGTAAGTCTTAATATGCAGCATCTGTATCGGATTGACACGATTTTATCAAGACTAGTTCTTTTGGTAGTTTTTTGTCAATATATTGTTCAAAGTATGGTTTATCTAAGTTCAGTATGTAATCAACGTATATACTTGTAAGGTAAAAACGTTGATTCAAATCTAGTTATTTACTTTTCAATTATTCTATCATAAAATCCCTCCCATACAAATATAAAAATAGATCAGCTAAAAGCGGCGAACAATTAGTTCCCATTGGAACACCGATAATATGTTTAAATAGAATACCATTAAATATAACAAACAAGTTATCCAGAAGAAAAGTAAGTGCTGCATAAAAGTCAAGACAAGTCCAGATGATGTATTTATCCAGCCCTTAAAGAATAATACCGTGCAATAAATAGCGGTAAGGCTGTATGGGTACTGTATGGATTGTGCAAAGATTGTTAGGCAGTCACACAATCTTATAGCATTTTGCCTACAATAATTGCTCTCCTGAGAACGTGTCTGGATTATTATCATCCATATATAGTACATTCAATAGCGAGAACCAACTGGATGTTAAATGTAAGATTCACTACTTAGTTCCAGCCATGTAAAGTTCGTTTTACCAAGACCAAAAATATATATTGTATTTTCATATGAAATGAATATATGATTGTTGTTACATATGTATGCTTGATCATTGAATGGTATAAATGTTGTTTTTGTTGATCGTAGTTTGTGTTATTTTGATTTGTATTGTAAGTACAATGAGTTACGTACGTGCAAAGACATGAAACCACACCTACCGTATGGTTATTTAATAAGTGCACATAATTTAGTCAATTGAACACATGAACTATGCATTTCGTTTGCGTGCAGTTATGCATTCTCTCTACATGCATCCCATTAGTTGTTCGGATAAATCAAACTTTAACCAACTTTATTTGTTCTGAATCAATTTATTGGAATGATTAAAACACAAAGACAACTTTTGTGTAACAGTTGCCGTGTTAAGAGACAATTTGTCTGTTTTGTTATGGTGTCAAATAATTTAGATGAAAATTATTTAAGTTTTTACAAAATACGACTGTACACTAATAACCAATCGATTTCATCTTTTCATTTTTTAACATAAATATGTCGTGCCTGGTTATCTTGTTTATTCTCTTTTCAGATCAATATTGATTATTACTTCAACCAGACTATACAAGGTAACTATAAAGTCGGTTTAAAGTTTATTGATAATGGGCGAGATATCATTCAATATAGGGGAATCATGCTTCATTGTGCATAAGTTACGATCGTCTTTATTAATAGTGTCTGAAAAACTTATCAACTTAACTTATATGCAATGTGATATGTGATGTATATGTTTTAGAGAATTACACTCGTGCTAAACCAAACAAATTATACTTATACTACTAGTGTTAAAATAATTATCATAATAATAAGAAGAAAAAGATTAAGACAAAGAAGACGAAAAAACAGAAAGGTGTTTGTGTAAGTAAAGTAAAATTTCTACATTATTGGGTTGATCTGACTCGCTATGTATCAAAATCGTTACCGGCCATTACTTGTGTACGTGCTACCAAACATAAAGGCCGGCACTATAAATAGTGGCTTTGTCACATCACCTCGTATGATCTCTAAACCAAGATGTCTCTCTTGAAAGACTATACAGTGCTTTTCTGTTAGAAGATGAAAATATGAAACGGAATAAAATTAAAAAAAGAGATAAAGCATACTTGTAAAATCGAATAAAGAGACAAATTAATCCAGCTTAACACTCAAAATGGAAGCAAGAAGTATTCTGTGTATTCACATGTAACAGTCAGCCCGCAAATAATAACACCCTTGCCCATGTAATGAACTATATGATGAAAATCGAATAAAATGCTATTATCGTTTATTGTTTAAATAAATTACTTTCCATTCCCGATTTCACTTTTATAAAAATACTACACACTCATCGTAAGACGGCAGTGGTAACAGGGAGGTAACCAATGGGATGAGTTTGTAATGAATTCGGATTTATACTGGCGTTCTGAAAATGACATGGCTATAACATTAGTCGTATGTGTAACTTATGTCATCATCATCAAATCCTTATTCTGAAATAATTTGTTTCGTAATTTTCAAATCAACGTTACCATATCAAATCTTGGCGGATTTCTACGGTTGAACAGATGAGTCATGTGTATGCTTTTACTTATTACATTCCATGAGTTAGTTATCTCGTATCCACGATTAAGTGGCGGCGACAAAAGAAATTCGTGGGAATGATCTAGTGCGTGACTGCCGATCCTAGTGTCGCGGGTTCGACATCTGACCTACAACATTAATTGAGGGATTGGTCATAAAATCCTTTCTACAGCAATCTTCTGTATATTCCTGATTTAAGTATGGCAGTTGTCACTTACTGAGTGGGTGCTCTTAACACTGGTAAAACCAGCTTCCCCAGGAAAATTGTGAGTTGGTGAAATGAGTGTCGTGATTTGACTGAAATGCTGTTACAACGGCGAAGAATCAAAACTAACAAACAGACTGAGTCGTGGTAGCAATTATTTAAATGGACATCTTAGCCATCGACATTAAAAGTATCACACAAACATAATATTTTGAAATGAAACATCACATAGTTTGGGAAGTCGAAAGCTGCACACGCCCTACGTGTAAATTCGTATGTACGAAAAATAGCAATGCTCAATTGTGATTGAAAATATAAGATAATTTCATGGACATACTAATAGATTAGTCACATGATATGTTTTGGTGCGAAAAACGCTTCAAAAATAGATTGTATAATATAAATAAAACGTTTTGATGCTACTACTGACTTGGAATAAATCTGAGAAGAACGCTAAATATATAACGTGTTTAATGATTTGTTTCTGTGATTTTCATTTTTGAGTGATTGGTGAAAACCATTTCGAAACTAAAAACACATCGTGCTATAAGGAAGTAACAAGAAAACAATATATCACACGCTTTTGTCATTAAAAAGGAACATATTTCTTTAACTTATTTTCCTCAATAAAGTTAAATCCACTTGTGGTTTAAGACGTTTTCTCCTCGTTTCTTCTTTTTTTAAATCAATGTTGTCTCTCAATTGTACTGTTATTTTGTTAATTCTAACCTGCCCACATCGAGGAATTTTATATGAAATATTAACAAGGGTTGATTAAACCATATATAAATTAAATTGATTTAAAATAATGCATCACATATTACACTCACCACCACTCACCACGACTACCATCATTCCCACCATCACCACCACAACCACCACTACCACTACAACCACCACAACCGCCACCACCACCACCACTACCACAACTACCATCATCACCACTACCAGCACCAGCACCACAACCACCACCACCGCCACAACCACCACCACAACCAACATCATCACCATCACCACCAACACCACCACCACCATTACCACCACCACCAACACCACACACGTTTGTGTCAGAATGTCTGCGATAAGTTCTCTTTAATACAACCTTTCGTATATATCAGTGTGCGTGGTGGCTAAATCTATCTCCAAGGGAATGGAGCTGAAACTGACAGTGCAGCGGAATGTAATACTGAAGGGAGACGTCACAAGTGAGTTCACCATAATCTTTGTTTTCTGTGTAATATATATATATATATAATTATCAACGTCATCGTAAGTATAATCTTCGTTTACAACAACGTAATCATTAGCATGGTCATCACCAATATAATGACCACCATCATCATCACCACCATCGTCTGCAACGTTATCACAAGCATAATACATTTATAATTTTATCAATAATACTCATCATAATCATCATCTTTTCTCGTCGTTAGTAGTGTCATGAATATGATTTTGATCAGGTATATATCAGATATATATTTTTTTCTAGTGCAAAATTGTATTCACTCCGTAAGATATTACATACAAACATTGAATATTATGTACATGCATACATGTGCTTCAGCAGGTCTGCCCATATATGCAGTCATGAAGACGCAAAGGGACCTGTAAAAAAACTATAAAATACACTCAAAATAAAGAAATCTTATATGCTTAGATTGACCATATGTGAATAAAGATTGCATGTTTCACGGGGTGGTTTTCCATTTAATAGTGACAACCACATTGCAGTCAGATATATCATATGATAAAGGAGAAACATACATAAATAAAGTTCCTTAAGATGTATTACAATCAATCAATAGTATTGGAAAATGCATTGAGTCTTTTGGTCTTGTCGACGCCCCCAAAATACCTTACACTTATATAATACCGAAAATATTTGTTTATAATACTACCAGATGCTCATAAAAACATTTAACTGGTAACATGCAGGGGCTCGCAAAGAACAGTGACGTCACTGTCATAGAGCGCCGCACTGAAACAGATTCGGTCATTCTCTAAAACGAGGATGACGTTGATGACGTAATCGAGGAAGACAACATGCTCCGATTCCGTACAGGATATACCCGATTGTCTTGTAGTTGTATTTTTCCATGACAAAGACATTCTAAACAAGAATTAGTTATGCATTTTAATACAAAGGAATATTCACATCATAAAAAATAGATTAAATTAAGCATAATTGACATTATCCTACAATGTAACAAGTTGCTATATGCTAAAATATGATAATTTTAACATTTGTGATTGTAAAAATTGGTGACATATCAACTACAGAAACTTTGTTTCATATATGATAATATATGGTTAACAATGTCTCTATCAACATTTAAGTTCGTAAATCTCAAATTTTATTTGTTGTTATCTTTAAAAAAAGCAGTTTCTTTGTTAGTAATTCAAGTTATTTTCTCTGTGATTTATTGAAATGTTATGTTTCTTTCCAATAAAGCTCTTTTTATGCGGTTAGTATGTGTAAGCTTACACCTTAATGCGTGTATACAATAGCGCATCGTCTTGCAAGTTTTGATATTTGTTGGTGTGTTTTATCATTGGCGCAAATGAAACAGTTTGAATGTTTCCGAATCGACTCGTTTATTGTGTATATCTAACGGCATTGTGATTGGCTAAACACGCGTGTAAAAACTACATATATAAAGGGAAAATATATAAAAAGTTTAAGAAGGGTCACAAGTCTAGTTATAAATTCGTTAACAATACTATATAAAGAGAACTTTAAGTACGAAAGTTAATACTGAGTAAAATATAAATTCAACTTAACGTTCGTTGATCACCCGTTGTTTCTCAAGAACTTGATACATGATTAAATGGAACATTAACTCTTGCAGCATAATATACGTATGTATAGTACGTATGCATATTTACAATGAAATTAGTCATTTAGGGTTTAACTGATCACGTGCCCTTTGTGCGAAAACATGTGACTTTCAAGTTTAAACTTTATTGTTTTGGTCAAAAACTAGGAAATTAATTAATTAAACACGAAGACTCGGAAGTTTTATTTCGTTTGACTTTGCTAAACCGATAGTGTATAACCAACAGCTGTTTACAAAGAACATGCTCATTTGCGGAGGGGCTCGCACCAGACAGATCTGAAAGGTTTTTAAGTTGATTTCTACGAGTGTCTCTGAAATGTGCTCATATATGCAGCTTTATTTTAGCTTTTAAATAATAGCTTAAATATACTACTGCAGGGCATTTAACGAGTACTTAAATATACGTATGCAGGATAATTGCGAATCTTTATTTATTTCTATGAACACTCTTTAAAATATAAGGAGTTTTGGTTTTAATGTATGGCAAATATTTTACTCGAGTAAATTTCAACAATATAACCGTTATAATAATAATATTAAGCGGATATTGTGAAGCTTTACTTCATTTAGGAGCTAGTATGTATATGCTAAATTATTTCGAAAGAAAAGAGATTCATATCAAAAATATTAGTTTTTATAAACGGTTTTGCTAAGAGTATGGCTTAACACACCTAGACAACAATTTGATGTCTTTCTCTAACTCGTAAATATTACTTAGGATACAATATTTCGGATTTGTAGGAATGTCGGGTTGTAGTTGTAGATATAGTTGTTATTTAATTCTATTGGTGAACGTTCTGTTTTATTTTTGTTAGCTGCGGTAATACCTTTAAAATATTGTTTTAGTTTGGTAAAAGTCAATATGAATTGTTATACTTAAGCTGACAAATTACATTCACAAAAGAAGAACAAAAATTTGCATGTTTTGGCAAGTTAATAACGGTGTGAAAAATCGGCCGCAATTTAAACAAAACGAGTGTAGTGAAGATCGTGCACAGATTCAAAGATTTCCAAAATTTCATTTTTACATAAAAAAGTAAAATATACCCAAAAAGATAACAAACTGCGGAAACTCATGTATTATTATCCTTGTTTGATTTACAAGGACGTAAATCGTTCCTTAAACGGAAGAGAATAACGAGGTCATATATAGTCAAGTGATAATGAACACTCTCCCATGTGTTTAAATTGTCGTATATCACCGGATTATCGAATCAAATGTTACATATGTTTTCAAGGCCCCGCTAGAGTGAAATCGCAGACTTATAAACTATGAGGCCGTTGGCGCTGTTATTCTTGCTGTACTTTGTTGCGGAGGCGAGAGTGCAAACAAGGTGTATCACTTCCGTTGAACCGCAGGTTTAGTCCCAGGATGATGACGTCATAGGTCAATCAACATTTTACTCGTTAGTAATGGTAAAAACCTACATTTGCTCATTTAATATACCGCGATATTTTTTTATTTCATCAAATATTTTTGAAAATAGACATGTTCTTGATCACAGATGTATTCCATCGTACATGTATATGCCACAAAGCTTACATGCACTTGTACCGTTATCAAGCAAATGCACTTGTTTCTTTACTTTACTCTCAGAAATAATAACAAAATGGCGATAAAATGTCATTATTGTGTAAATACTATTTAGCTTTAATAAAACTTTAAAGCCCCATTACTGCTCACAATCTACGAAATGTTCGTGCAATATGTCATAAAATAAAGTTAAACAATTAAAAAGCAGTGTTCCATATAGGAATTTTCTAACTTTCAACGCCGGATGTGGTCTAGTAACATAGATGTTTGTAGATATAAAATGCACGTTTTTTGTTGTTTTTGTGACACAATTAATTCCATTTTAATTCCCCGCACTTATATCTATGCATACGACACATAAACTCTAGCATGGTACCATTTTAGTGTTTTTGTGTCGTATGAAAAGCTATATTTGCGGGAAAACAAAATTGAATTAATTGTGTCACAACAAAAAAATAAACCGTGCATTTTATATCTACAAACAACTATGTAACCAGACCACACCTGGCGTTGAAATTTCGGCATTTGCTATAAGGAACACTGATGTTTATAATTTTTACTTTATTTGACGAAATATTGTACGAAATTTTAGTTGATTTTTTGTATTTATGGGTCTTTAAATGCAATTAAAATGATATATCTATACAAAAGAATATTCAAAACACATATATCGGCGCACTAAGGTAAAAGGCAAATATTGTGTTAGCACGTGAATTTAGGTAAAATCAATCATGATACGATGGCAAAAAAATGGTACATGTATATTTAACTTACACTCGTAACCCGAAAAACATTGCTACGAGTAATTCTATTACACGCATGCCGTCCAAACAGTAAAATAACGATGGACATGACCATGCTAAAACAAAACATTGACAAACAAATAAAACAGAAGAGCCAAGTAATTGTACAAACGTATATTGACAGTTCAGCCAACACACCACCAAACAGCTTGTGCGTAGCTTCGTTATTTTCAAACATAACTTTAAAGTAGTTAAAATACAAGTAAAATATGTTAGAAATTGTTTAAAATGAGGAACATGTCTATGTGCATGAGCATTTGAAATGTTTGATTGTACATTTGCCTTTGAATATTGTATTAAACACTCAAAAACTGGTTATCATCCTTCTTTACATTAAGGTTTTTACCATGATGATGACACTTTCGACTTAGCCATCGAAGACGATGACGTCACTGGCGATGACGACGTCACTGGCGATGATGACGTCACAGATGTGGATGACGGAAAAATGATATGCCACAGGGGAATGTGTAAAATATGCCACCATTACCGGAAAATGAAAGATAGAATAGCAATATAAGCTGTGCAAAACCATTAATACAATTGCAGTGATCGATTGTCACCAAGCAGCAAACAATCCAGATTGTCATACATGTTTTTGGCGTATAATATCTTATGCCATCTTTTGGTATTTACACTATAAACAAGATGTTCGTTTAAAGATGACACACAAACGCTTATATACACACAATACAATTATTTACATTTCAGTCTGTGTGGTTGCAAAGGCAACCAGGAGAGGGATGGGTCTCGGGCTGGTTGTCAACCACCACATCCACAACGTACCCAGAATAGTATATTTTTAGGAGCCCACTATATTCAAATAAATATATAAAATCATGCTTAATGAGAAAAAAAATTGACAAAGAGCCTTGAAAAAAAAATCCCCACCCTCTGATTTTGGAATCATAACAAGGTCATTAACTAGAATTTATCATAGACCTGTCGTTGCGGGCCGGACTCTTGAATACATACACGCAAACGGATATTAAAAGACTTGAGGTGGCATACTAGTTTTGCGTTAAACGCATACAGTCATTGAAACTGTCTACCAGCACTGACTTCTCATTCGCAGTGCTAGATATTGACTCGCTCGAAACATGTGTTGACGCAAGAAAACCTTTTTTGGACAGTTATGCAGTCTTCCTTGTAGATACTTGGTCAAGCATGTTTTCCTTAATAGACTGACGCGATTTCTTAACAATGATTACCAATGCCAAGGATTTATCCCAGATCTATTTAGGTTACTTCATAAGTACAATCTAAATAGAAATTTAAATATATACTTGAGACGTGAGACCCTTGTTTCAAAAAGTGGAAGACACGTGAAAAATACCTATATAGAGAAGGCTGGTATTCGGAAATATGCACTCAAAGACCTGGCCTGTCCGCGATAATACCGAAGGACGGTAACCAATCTGTGCTTCAAGCAATCTCAAAATCATATCCAGAGTTGCTGCCCATAGTGAAATCAGTGAATACAGCTGTAGGGCGCATGCTATCGAGATTATACGCGGAACAGTGTCACAAGTGCTCAAGATGGTGTGAAAATATTATTGAACACTTACTTTTTTCTGTGCTTATAATAATCCCCACATAACGCGCATGATAGTACTCGGCATTCAAACTAGCATTTCGTTTTCGTACATAGAATGTCAGACACTGTTCGCGTATGTTTTGATCTGCATTATTTTGATAATACATGTGTTTGACCGTATGAACGATATGCGTTTTCACTCATTCACGTATAGATTGATGCAATATAATATTATAGGTTTGATGTTTATACCACATGCGTATTTTTATTTCTGTTTCATTAACCTCTAGAAGATTTAGGTTCCTAAACAATATCAATTTAATTCCATGCCTATAAATAATAGTTCAAATATATGTGTATATAAGTTTACTATGTTTATCACGTCAATGTTCTCTATGTCGATGGCTTAAGAAGTGTGAGATATTGCACTTTGCATACATATAACTCTTATGCTTTTTGTTAATAAGTGTAAACCAGTGTCTTATTATTTGTTCAGCTATTTGGAGGAAATAAAGTTATATATTTTTTGCCCGTTACTTTGGGCCAATTGATGTCAAACATTTGCAGCTCCGTCATTCATAACGTTAAAGGGTCAAGATATCCGCAAAATAACACCGGTTTCGTGCTCAGCGTTGAATCCCTACATGGATCAGAACAGCTTAATGTTTTGTTTCAAGGTCACGGCTTTACCCAAAATTCCACATTTGCCCTGATGTATAATCAGGTCTAATTCTGGGTCAAACCATCAAAGTCCAAGGACATCAACCAAATATCATTTTCTTAGTGTCGGCTGCAATGCTGAGCACAAATCTGAAGTCCTTTTTAAAATATCTTGTAAGATTCAAAAGTTAAACACGTTTCGTACGGTCAATTTAGGTAAATAAAGGTCCAACATGTTAGCTCCGTAATTCTTCAGGGGGTCAAGATATCTAAAAACTAACACCGGATTCGTGCTGATCGTTGAATCCTTAAATGGATCTAAACAACTTAATGTTTATGTCAGTGTCGCGGCTTCACACAAAATTCAACATTTTCTCTGATGTATACATTAGGTCAAATTCATGGTCAAACCGTCAAATTTCAAGTAAATCAACCAAATATCCTTTTGGAAGTGACGGCCGCATTGCTGTGTACACATATTAAGTCCGTTTCGAAATATCTTGTAAGATTCAACAGTTATACACGTTTTTTACGGCCGTTTAGGTCAATTTAGGAAAAACATTTGTAGCTCCTTATTTCGTTAAGGGGGTCAAGATATCCAAAAACTAACACCGGATTCGTGCTCAGCGTTGAACCCTTACAGGGATCTGAACAGCATAATATTTTGTGGCAAAGTCATAGCTTCTCAAAAAATTCAACATTTTCCCTGATGTATACATGAAGTCAAATTCTGTGTCAAACTGTCAAGAGTCTAGGACATCAAACAAATATCATATACTAAGGGACGGCCACATCACCCGAGCACTCATCCGAAGTCTGTTTTGAGATATCGTGTGTGATTCAAAAGTCATACATGTTTGAGACGGTAAATTTAGGTAAATTTATGTCAAACATTTGCAACTCGTAATTCTTTACCGGGTCAAGATATCCGAAAACTAACAACTGATTCGTGCTAAGCGTTGAACCCTTACATGGATCTGTTCAGCGTAATATGTTGTGTCAAGGTCATGGCTTTAACAAAAATTCAACATTTTCCCTAAAGTATACATCAGTTTATATGGGTCAAACCGTCAATGTTCAAGGACATCAACCAAATATCATTATGTAAGTGACAGCTGCTTCACTGAGCACAAATCTGAAGTCAATTTTGAGATATCTTGTAAGAATCAAAAGTTAAACACGTTTCGTAGTGTCAATTTAGGTCAATATAACTCAAACATGTGTATCTCCGTAAGTATTTAATGGGTCAAGATAACCGAAAAGTAATACCGGATTCGTGTTCAGCGTTAAATTCTTACATGGATTATAACAGCTTAATGCTTTTGTCAAGATCACGGCTTTACCCAAAATACAACATTTTCCCTCGTGGTAATAAGTTCAAATTCAGAGTCAAACTGTCAAAATTCAAGGACATCATCCACAAGTCATTTTCTTAATGACGGCTGCATAGCTGAGTACAAATCCGAAGTCCGTTTTGAGATTTACTGTTAGATTCAAAAGTTACACACGTTTCGTATGGTCAATTTAGGTCAATTTAGTCAAAACATTTGTAGCTCCGTCATTCTTTAAAGGGTCAAGATATCCAAAACTAAAACCGGATTCGTGCTAAACGTTGAATTCTTACATGGATCTGAACAGCTTAATGTTTTGTATTATGATCACAGTTTTAACCAAAATTCAACAGTGCCCCACTTTCAGGCAAAATTCTGGGTAACAGTTCAATGACATCAACCAAATATCATTTTCGAAGTAACGGCTGCTTCTTTGAGCACAAACCTGAAGTCTGTGTTGAGATATATTGTAAAATTTGAAAGTTATACACGTTTCTAATGGTAAATTTAATTCGATTTAGGTTAAGCATATGTAGCTCTGTAATTCTTTAAGAGGTCAAGATATCCGACAACTAACACCTGATTCGTGCTCAGCGTTGAATCCTTACTTGGATCTGAACAGCTTAATGTTTTGTGTCAAGGTACGGCTTTACCCAAAATTCAACCTTTTTTCTGATGTATGGTCAGGTCAAATTCTTGATAAAACTGTCAAAGTTTAAGGACATCAACCAAATATCATTCCCTAAGTGACTTCTGCATCGATGAGCACAAATCTGAAGTCTGTTTTCAGATATCTTGTACAATTCAAAAGTTATCCACGTTTCGTAATATCAATTTAGGTTAAACATATAAAGCTCCGTTATTCTTTAAGGGGTAAAAATATCCGAAAACTAACACCGGGTAAGTTCTCAGCATTGAATCCTGACACGGATCTTAATAGCTTTATGTTTTGTATTAAGATCACACTGTTACCTAAGATATCAACATTTTCTCTGATGTATACATCAGGTCAAATTCCGGGTCAAACTGTCAAAGTTCAAGGACATCAACAAATATCATTTTCTAAGTGACAGCTTGAATCGCTGAGCACAAATATGAAGTCGGTTTTAAGATATATTTTAAAATTCAAAAAATTGAATCCGAATTTTTGCTCAGCGTTGAATCTTTTTCGGAACAGAACAATGTTTTATGCCAATGTCACGGTCACATGAAAATGAGAATTAGTTGATTTTCCTGAACTTTGTCTTTCTTACCCAATACATGTATATTACCTTATGTTTTATTTTTAATAATCATGACACTATAGTTCTTCTAAATGCGACCTTCATTCAGAATAACAAGTTGAACAATCGAATAACTGAGAACATTTGCTATAAGAAATATTACTGTACGCTTCTTTTTGCCTGTATAGGGCCTGATGACAATCTCAATATCACATTTTAATATTATTAATATTTGGGCGTTTTTACTCAAAATGTTAACGACCATTAAAGCAAACAGCCTTTAATTTATGGATCAAGTAATTTTTGTGACTTAATTGTTAACTCTTTGATGTACTTTTTCATTGTATACAAAGATTTGTATGCTCGAATAAAGTGCGTGTGTTTGATAATAGTGTTGCTTTTGAAATTAATTGACTTTTGACCTGCAGTTATTAGATTGTAAAATTAACAGAATTTTTAAGCAACCGGGCCCAGAAGACGTGGTTGAAGAGGTCGAGATCAAAGACTTACAAGAAGCAATCCTTCTGAGGCCAAAGCCATTGCCCATCACATATTTAAGTTGTTCTCATTTATTTTATAAAGTGATAATGCCTCAACAAATAATCGGGAGTAAATCAGGTACACAACATTTTAACTGGATAGCAATGGACATAGAGATACATTTGGTAATCAAACACCCACTGTCCGCGTTAAGTTAATTAATTGCATTTTCTGATTCTACACTACAACAGTTTGAAGGCAACCCTTTTTACGGCTCTGTGAAATGTCATATGAAATTGGACTTAACTTTGAAGCTAGTGGATCTAATCAGCGTATAGTACAGTAGCTCCATGAATTATATTTGTTAACAAGATTGCGACCTGTGGCTTGCACAACATAAACAAGCAACACACTTGACACACCATCAATACCAAAAAATCAAAGTATAACTCATATCAATATGCTGATATTTATTATTTATTCCATTAGGTCATAACAGATGCTTTTAGCGCGATCGACCCTGCTTCTAATACGGTTGTTAGTCGCAGATCGGGCAGCAAGCGCCTGGCGGTTTGTAGCCTTTGCAGGGCGGACAAACGACAGGGGAACAATTTACCGAGCCATTTTTACAGAAACATCGCTTGCATGGCTCCTTGCTCTTTACATCGTCGCCTATAAGGAAAAAAAAAGATTTTAAAAAGCATCTGTTGTTTTGTATACTTAATCTATTTTCATTAAGGAGTGATAAAAACAAAGAACATTTTCACGACTAACGCAGACTGTACTAAAAATAGTTACTGCAATTATGCTTTAATATATCGCACTTAATTATATTCCAAACAAACAAAACGTTTTTATTATTGTTAAAGCATTTTAAAGTATTCCAATATTATGAAGTACTATTTCCGCATTGTGTTCTTATCGTCAAGCTGATAATGAAGTTATCAATCAATGCGTTCTGGCCCTATATTTAAGAGGCAATAGCACAACTTATAGTTTCCTAATCCGATCGATTTTTAAAAAAAATGTAAAGACACAAACATATACAAACCGATACATTTCTATTTGGTGGTTAATGATAAGTATAAACATGGTAAAACATACCAATGTTTTTTTATTCATTAGTTTCATGCATGAGTTACTTTCAACTATATATACTGGCACATGCAAATAAAACTTCTTTGATGATTAACGATTCGAACGCAATTTAGGACAGACTAATTAAAACAGTACCTTCGTCATAGTATTCACCATTGTGGGAGCACCGTTCTGAAAAAGAGTCACCAATAGCTAGATTGTTTATTGAAATACAAATCTACGATTGTATTCAAACGATAAGTTCACGTAGTGGACCACTTTACCAGAAGCAAATTATACATGAATTATAACAATACTAAGTACACCAGTTGTTGTTTCTACAGAGCACATAGCAAATCACAAATATGTATACAGAAAATATAACACAGAGCAACGTATTTCACTATTACAAAATAATTATTTAAATAAACAAAATAGTCAAGTGTTATTTAATAGAAACATGCTTTCACCCGGTACAAATTGATTAAGATATATTTAAACATCGTGTGGAATTGACATTTGTCGAATTTACTCACCATTTACATTGAGATTTCCTACAAAATGATTGATTTTACTAACTCGAATTTTTATACAGATGAATTTGTTCCTTCGTAGGTTTATGGGTCCTCAGTTTTTAACAAACATATACACAAAGTGAAAATTCAGCTTCATCAGCAGAAATAAAAATTTACATTGCATGCGCTGTTTATGTATGACAAAAAGCCAATCTCTTAATATTGTGACATTAAACTAATAATTAACAAAACATCCACAAGTACACACAAGTTTCAGAACAAATACTAATGACACTGGAATAAACGAAAAGAAACGGTCAAAACAAACCATTTCAAAATTAAACTGGATCTCTAAACCTTACAATTACCCCTGATGTTTTTAGGAGCTCTAATCCTCACATTTAGCCAGGAGATATTCACAAATCGTTTAAGTGTAATTAACAATTAAATAAACTCTTTGCCACCCAATTCGATTAAGACATGAAATGCTGAGCATATCTTTCAGTGTTAACATACTATTTATTATGCTTAACAGCAACATATTTTGAACTTGTTGATTAGAGATTTTATGAAACATAAAAAA